>NC_058411.1:56865132-56905116 GCF_002201575.2 Neomonachus schauinslandi | reverse complement strand
GAATGTATAGAGTCCAAATTATTGACCAGAACCCAAGCAAGATGCACTGTTTCCTTGGGACCTTAGGGTTGCTGGCCTCTTTTTTTCCCAGCCTGTCTTCTGCGGGAGGGGCCTGCCATGCTGTTACTCAGGCAACCCTGTTTGGGTGGAGTTGCCCTGCACCCCTGTGGCGGTGGATGGGCTCAGTGGGAATCAGTCTTTGGGGCTTTTGTTCTCTGGTGGCTTTCTCTGGCGGCTTTCCGCGTCTCTCCCGCGAGTCAGAGCAGAAGAGACCATTTCCAACCCTCTGCCTCAGAGCAGACAGACCACAGTCTGTTCTTCAGTGAGCTCTCCAGGCCACACTGTCTCGGTTTCTGTCCCTGCTGCTATAAACTGCAGCGGCCTAGGCTGTGCGCCCCTCCGCAGCACTCCCAGTGCTGCCTCCAGGTCGGGGCATGTCTCTGCCCTTTGTGCTTCTAAAACCGCCAGCCGCTCCCAGTTCACGTGCGCACGACTCAGGGTTTCCACCCTGGGGGTTGCAGTTCACCGGCGGGACCCCGGCGCTTGGGGTTTCCGTCTTGGAGGCTACAGTTCACGTGCGCACGACCATCGCTCTGGGTTTCTGTCCGGGGGGCTGCAGTTCGCGTGTCTGCGACCCCGCCGGTCTGGTTTTCCATCCCCGGGGCTTCCCTAAAGTCCTTTCCCGCCGCTACCGGTCTGTGAGTCTGTGCCCCATCCACAGCGCGCGAGGCTGTCACTCACCGGCGGTGTAGGATCTCCACGTCCAGGCACCCTCACGCTGCTGTTTCTCCTCTGATATCTGCCCGCAGAATCACGGCTCTCCGCTTCGTACCACAAAACCAACTGCCTGTGATATTCTGTTTGTAGAGATCCAGATTTTCTTACATCTCAGGCTGGTTTCGTGGGTGCTCAGAATGGTCTGGTAGATATCCAGCTCAATTCGGGGACCAGTTGAAATAGGGTCCCCTACTCCTCCGCCATCTTTTCCCCCTCCCCCAGTTGCTTTTATTTTTAAAGTCACTCTTATCTTTTCAAAGCAGTATACTCATAATGATGTGACTTGAGTAACATGAAAAATTAAGAATGAACTACTGTCACTGTCATATTAGTCAACTTTTGTAAATAGAACACCTTTCCAATCAGGAGCTTGATAGACCATTTGGATTTTATAGTGTTCCTAAGCAAAAATAAATACTAAATGCTGTAAACCAATCATTTCTAAGTTAGCTATAATACTAAAATATGCTGCTCATAACATTCACTTTCCATTTGTTAGCAGGATGAAATTATTAAACATATCTTTTGTCTTTGCTTTTTCTATAGTCAATAAGAATCTTGAGTTCTAAAAGGCTTGGTGATGAATTTATAACTGAAAAACAAAGAAATTGGTGTGAGCAGTGATATGATAGAGGTTAGATTGGGAATTCATTTATTCTTGCAAAAGTACAGATTCTTATTATTATGAAAAAAGTTAGGGAGGTCGAATGACTTCAGGTGATTGCCTTTCTTTTCTTCTAGTCCACTGTCTAATGAGATCTTCCTACAGTTGTTATAGGATAAGATTTTGTCTTTTGACTTCATGTGGTATTCAATACCTATTTTTTTTTTTTTTTTACAAAATTCCAGACTAGAGACATAATTGTTTTGTGATGTATGATACAAAAGTTGTAGCTCTGTCTTAGGAGTTTCTTATATTTGTGGGTCTCCAAGTTAAAGATTCAATAATTCACTATGTTTATCTTTTAAAATAAACATAGTGAATATAGAACATTTACTATTTGCCAGGTGCTGTGCCCAAAGCTCTACATGCATTGTCTATTTAATTTTCATATGAACCAGCAAGGTAGATACAATCATTCTCATTTTAAAGATGAGGAAACTGATTTCACTCATATGTGGGATTTAAGAAACAAAACAAATGAACAAAGAAAAAAAGAGACAAACGAAAGAACCGGACTCTTAACTATAGAGAACAAAGGGGAGGGGGTTAAATAGGTGAAGGGGATTAAGAGCACATTTATCATGATGAGCACTGAGTAATGTATAGAATTGTTGAATCCTTATATTGTACACCTGAAGCTAATATAACAGTGTATGTTAATTATACTGGAATTAAAAATAAAAATAAATAAGTACATAAATAAATTTTCATTAAAAAATTGAAGGCAGGGAGATTTGGAGGGGTTAGGTAACTTGCCTGTGGTCCCCAGTTATCAAGGAGGAGCTGAAGTCAAGTCCAGGGTTGCCTGATTTCAGAGCCTGTGCTCTCATCTATTGTGTTACACTGGTTGATGGATAAGAAAAATGATGAGGAGACTAGGTGAGGACTAACACATTGAAGTTGGGCAGAGAGGAAATCTGAAATCACATCTAATTCTCATTCTTACTACCAGTCCTAGTTCAAGATAGCAGACTTTGCTCTGTTGAAAGTATTCTTACTTGAAGAGTAGATAAACTTGTGGCTGATAGGAAGTAAAATGGAAGATTTTCTTTCATTGCTGATATCCAGGCATTGACAAGTTCTGTTGAATCTTCTAAACTTTCCTGAAATCCTTATATCCCCCTGCATCCTCACTCCCACTGACTTAGTTTAAAAGTCCCTCTTTAGGGGGCGCCTGGGTGGCTCAGTCAGTTAAGTGTCTGCCTTCGGCTCAGGTCATGATCCCAGGGTCCTGGGATCGAGCCCCGCTTCTCCCTCTGCCTCTGCCTGCAGCTCTCTCTCTGACAAATAAATAAATAAAACATTAAAAAAAAAAAGTCCCTCTTTAGGTCTCATCGAGTACCCTCTCACTAATCTTTCCACCTGCCCACTATGTCCGTTCTATGATATTCTTTCAGTATTAAGAGTAAAATCAGACCCAGCTTGTCACCAAGTTGCTTATGGATTTGTATGAGAGACAACATATAAATAAGCAATCATACAACAATATGCTGAACCCTTGATGTATTAGGAGCAAGTATGCTATGTGGGAGTATAGAGAAGTCAGAATTTCAGGGGGAGAGCCAAGGTAAAAGGTGACATTTAATGAAAGTGCTAGTTACTAATATTGGAAATAAAAATAAAACATTCTACTGATAGTTTCATGGCTAATAGTTATTGGGCTTTTCCTTTGTGTCAGGAATTCTTTCAAGTCCTTTACATACACCATCTCATTTAATCCTAACCATACTCTGTAGTAGGTACTATTATTATCCCACCTATACACATGAGGAAACCAAGTATTAGAGGATTTAAGTAACCTGCCCAGGGCTACAAAGCTAGTAAGGGTGGAGCAAGGAATCTAACTAAAGCAGTTGGAATTGATTACTAATATTATTTAGGGGAAAGGAAGGGGTGAGTTTTTATGTGTATTGCGTTTGAGTAGAGCTGTTCCCAAGGCAGTGGGTGTGCACATCTCAGGTTTAGGAGATGTGGAGTTGGGAGTCATCAGCCTACAGAGTGACGTGGTGCTAAAAATGCTCATGAAAACGCCTAAGACAGTGTGAGTTAGAAAAGAGGAGGCACAAGGAGAGAAACTTGGGAGAAAGGAGGGGTAGAAGAGTCACTGAAAATATGTTAAAAGATTACCACAGAGGATTGTTACTTGCAGGTAGGCACAGCTTGCATGGTTTGGCACATAGGAGTTAAAAGAGATCATTGATTGTCCTGAAGACCCTGCCTTAGCTCTCTCTTTGCCCAAAGAAACTTACTTCTCCATTTAAGACTGCATCATAGTTATTGGCCTTGTGCCCTCTGTGACTCAGCTTTTGTAACCATCTAGAGCAGGGAGGGGTCAGCAACCTTTTCTGTAAAGGGACAGATAGTAAATATTGTTGGCTTTGTAGATCACATAATCTCTATTGTAACTGCTGAATTCTGTCATCTGTTGGAGTGCAAAAGCAGCCACAGGCAATATGTAAACAAGTAGATGTAGCTGTGTTACAATAATGCTTTATTTGCAAAAACAAACAATGGGTTTGATTTGGCTAAAGGGCTGTGGTTTGTTAACTCTTGATCTTGTCCTTTCAAAAATTCTTTCTCAGCTCTGGTCCTTTCTTCATTAAACACATCGGGGTGCCTGGGTGGCTCAGTCGGTTAAACGTCTGCCTCCTGCTCGGGTCATGATCTCCAGGGTCCTGGGATTGAGTCCCGCATCGGGCTCCCTGCTCATCAGGGAGTCTGCTTCTCCTTCTGCCTCTCTCCACCCTGGCTTATGCTCTCTCTTGCTCACTCTCTCTCTCTCTCAAATAAATAAATAAAATCTTTAAAAAATATATAATAAAAACTTATCTCCACACAGTTGAATGTTCTCATACATCTTCTTTATTCTCTTCTCATTTCCTCCATCTGGTACGTTCCCAGTAAACTTCTCTGGCAAAGATACATTTTTATTAGTTATTGTGAGAACAGCTCCATAGGAAGGCTAAAATGAAAACTGGTAGTTACCCAAACTGTTAATGTAAAATGTGTAGTGTTTTGGTGATCTGCTTTGTTACTACTCTAGTTTCTTAAACACTCCCCACCCCACCCCACCAAAAAATAAATTCAAAATGACTTATTACAAAGTGAACTTGGTCTGTATTTTAGACTGTGGTGGTGGTGTACTTAATGTAACAAACTAGGTTTTATTTGTTAAGCAAGGAGTGATTTTGATTCCAGTGCAGCAAAATTCCTTTGGTGTGTTTTGCTTCTTTGAGAGTTTGGTAATTTTGTGAAATAAAGGGTGTCTAGCATTTCTTAGAGGGAATCCCCATGGAAGGACACACACAGCAATTGCAAGATTACCCTGAGAATTGAGGAAATTCAGCTTACCACTGAACATTTTAACTAGAAAATGAAAGCATCCATTGCATCTCAGTAGAACCGAAAATTGGAAAATAAGTACTAAAACAGTTTGCTTCCTGGTACAGCAAGATTTAGAAAATATTGGAAATCTGCTAAAGCATCAGTTTCCTCCATAGTCCTTATCTTTTGGGTTCTTGCTATTGATTATGAAGTACATTCAAATCTTTTTTTAAATTGAAAAATCCTTATTTATGTACATTGATCTTTACACCAAGAAGGCTGATAGACTAAGCCTGACTTTCCAATCTTCCTAATCTTAATTGAATTGTTTATATAGCATTTCAGACCTGCTATCAATTAAGCATACACTATGTGATGTGAGTTGAGGAGTGAAATACAGTGATTTTTGTTCAACTCCATTTGTGATAAGAAATCAATGTATGAACAGCAGAGCCAGGAAAACACTGAAATCCTTTTATGGTGGACATTACTTTCTATAGCAGATGGGGTAGGCTTGTGCTGCCCTGTCCCCCTTCAAGGAAGGTCTTGCTGCCCAGCTGTGGGGAAGCAATCAGCAGATAATCTGAAGGTGTCAGTTCCTTTAGGGTTGGACTCCATTGAGGTCCTACCCTTTCAGAACAGCTCACCACTAATGATTGCATGAGATGTGTGTGTGGGGGTGGGGATAGTGGTAATGAAGACCAGCCCATTACTGCCTGATAGGGGACATTCTGTCAGACAGCACTTGTTCCAGAGCTCCCTGACAGCTTTTATAATTTAACTTCTCCTTCTACCCAATCTTGGTTCTACTCATTCCATTCACAGGGTTTATCCCTCACAAACATCTTGCACCCCAAACTCCATCTCAGCATCTGCTTGCAGAGAACCTGGCCTGCGGTAGCAGGTAATTGATCAGTAACCCTCTAGCTTCCCCATAAAATGGATGGAATTGTCAGGAGGATTTGTAGTGTTAGTCCCTAGTGGGGATGGGTTTTCCTGTCATTCATGGTCTCTCTCTTTTTTTTTTTTAAAGATTTTATTTATTTTTTAGAGAGCGAGCGAGAGAGAAACAGCATGAGAGGGGAGAGGGTCAGAGGGAGAAGCAGGCTCCCTGCCGAGCCGGGAGCCCGATGTGGGACTCGATCCCAGGACCCTGGGATCATGACCTGAGCCGAAGGCAGACGCTTAACCATCTGAGCCACCCAGGCGCCCTCATTCATGGTCTCTTAATGGGTTCTCCAAGAGGAGAGGAATGACTTGAGTGATAAACCAAAGGTGGGTAATCTAAAAGTACTTTATTTTGATCAGACAGTAGAAACTGTTAGAAATCTGAATGGTTTGCTGTCTTTGCCCCCCCAAAAAAGAAAAAAGTCTTAGTGGAAAATTGATTTCCTCCATTTTTTCCTGAGGACTTCTTTATGTTCACCCTCTTTTTCATTTCTCTAGTTCTTTCTGTACAACTCTTCCAGTTGCCACAGCTTCTGTGGGCCCAGTTATCTGCTTAGGCTTCTGTGGCACAGGCTGGATATAGGGTGTAGTACAGGAAAGAAGAGGAAGACCAAGTGCCAGGAGAACTCATGCAGTTTGTTCCCAACAGAGGGGATGATGGTTCCAATTAAAGGCTCCAAGGAATTTTCCAGTTTGGGTTCAATCCAGCTCCTTTAGTCCTGCTCCTCTTGATATGTGGAAGGCGCTAATGTTTACCAAGGACCTATATGCCCTAGGCCCTTTACACATGTTATCTTGTTTAAGTTTCAAACAAATGTACAAGTTAGATATTTTAGAACTGAAGAGATTGAAAAGTAGAGAGATTTAAATGACTTGCCCAAGGTCATTTGAGATCTCTGACAGCAGAGATGCTGGTGAAGAATGAGTGCTGAAGCAGGTATCACTGGTTTTCTGTTATATTCATTCTTCCTTCTTCCTTAGTAAGAGAACCCCAAGTTTTAGCCAGACTCTTTGTGGCCTCAAATATAACTATTTATCTCCATTTCCAGTACAATTAGGTAAAGTTCTCATCAGTGAGATGTAAGTAGCAGTGTTGTGTGGGACTGCCTGGAAGTCTCTTTTAAAAGAGACAATGAGATTTTCTTCATTGTTGCTTTTGTCCTACTGTCTAGAATGTGGATGTAATGGCTGGAGCTGTAGCAGCCACCTGGACCATATGATGATTTTGAGAATGAAAATTATGCTCCAAGATGGGGGAAGAATGCTGAGAGCTTGAGTACAAGATGATGCTGTGGCCATCATTCCAGCTCTGAGTTGCTTACTTCCAGATTTCTTATGTGTAAGAGACTTAAAAGAGACAACTTCTTTCTCTCTTTTAAGAATTTAAGCCATTCCTTTGATGGATTTTTCTGTTATATATAGCTGAACCTAGTCCTTGTTGATGTAAATGCTAACCCCTTTTGGCAGGAGAAGTCATTTCCTTCTTGGAATAGGAGCTTTAAAATGGGTCTCCATTGCACTGGGTGTTATACGCAAACAATGAATCATGGAACACTACATCAAAAACTAATGATGTACTGTATGGTGACTAACATAACATAATAAAAAAATAAAAATAAAAATAATATAAAATTAAAAAAATGGGTCTCCATTACACATAAATTTGAATATAATGTGCTTATTTTTTTTAATAACACCATTAAACGCCACATCTCCCTTCTAGCAGTAGTACATAGGAAGTAGCTCAGGGCCTTTCTGTTTAACAAATTAATTCCCCATAATTTTGTGTGACATACACAAACATTTTTTTTTTTTTTAGATTTTTATTTAAATTCCAGTTAGTTGGGGCACCTGGGTCACTCAGTCAGTTAAGCATCTGACTCTTGATTTTGACTCAGGTCGTGATCTGGGGGTTGTGAGATTGAGCCCTGCATTGGGCTCTGCACTCAACGGGCAGGCAGCTTGAGATTCTCTTTCTTCCTCTGCCCCTCCCCCCAAATAAATAAATATTTAATAAATAAATAATGAATAAATAAATAAATTCCAGTTAGTTAGCATACAGTGCCATATTAGTTTCAGGTGTACAATACAGTGATTCAATATTTCCATACAACACCTGGTGCTCATCACAAGTGCAGGCCTTATCCCCATCACCTATTTAACTCATCCCCCACCACCTCCCCTCTGGTAACCAATCGTTTATTTTCTATAGTTAAGAGTCTGTTTCTTGGTTTGCCTTCTGTTCTCTCTTTTTTTTCCCTGTGATCATTTGTTTTGTTTCTTAAATTCCACATGTGAGTGAAATCATATGGTATTTGTCTTTCTCTGACTGACTTATTTTGCTTAGCATAATACGCTCTAGCTCCATCTTTGTTGTTGCAAGCGGTGAGATTTCCTTCTTAATGTTGAGTAATATTTCATTGTGTATATACCACATCTTCTTTATCCATTTATCAATGATGGACTTTTGGGCTGTTTCTATAATTTGGCTATTGTGGATAATGCCGCTATAAACATCGGTGTGCATGTATCCCTTTGAATTAGTACTTTTGTTTTCTTTGGATAAATACACAGTAGTGCAATTGCTGGATTGTGGGGTAGTTCTATTTTTAACATTTTGAGGAAACTCCATACTGTTTTTCA
This sequence comes from Neomonachus schauinslandi, assembly GCF_002201575.2. Lineage (NCBI taxonomy): Eukaryota > Metazoa > Chordata > Mammalia > Carnivora > Phocidae > Neomonachus > Neomonachus schauinslandi. The sequence goes on along the minus strand of NC_058411.1, from coordinate 56,896,760 downwards.
GAGTGGCTGCACCAGGTCACATTCCCACCAACAGTTTAAGAGGGTTCTCCTTTCTCCACATCCTCGCCAACATCCGTTGTTTCTCGTATTCTTGATTTTAGCCATTCTGACAGGCATGAGGTAATATCTTATTGTAGTTTTGATTTGTGTTTCTCTGATGATCAGTGATATTGAGCATCTTTTTCATGTGTCTATTGGCCATCTGGATGTTTTCTTTGGACAAACGCCTATTCATGTCTTCTGCTCATTTTTTTTAAATTGGATTATTCATCTTTTGGGTTTTGAGTTGTGTAAGTCCTTTATATATTTTGTAAACTAACCCTTTTTGGATATGTCATTTGCATATATCTTTTCCCATTCCATAGGTTGCCTTTTAGTTTTGTTGATTGTTTCCTTCGCTGCAGAACCTTTTAATCTTGATGTAGTCTCAATAGTTTATTTTTGCTTTTATTTCCCTTGCCTCCACAGACATATCTAGAAAGGAGTTGCTATGGCCAAGGTCAAGGAGGTTGCTGCCTGTGTACACTAAGATTTTGATAGTTTCGGGCCTCACATTTAGGTCTTTAATCCTTTTTTTAAAAAAGATTTATTTATTTTAGAGAGAAATGAGTGAATGTGAGCAGGGGGAGGGAGGGGCAAAAGAAGAGGGAGAGAGAGAATCTAGAGCAGATTCCCCGCTGAGTGCAGAGCCCCAGGCGGGGCTCGATCCCACAACCCTGAGATCATGACCTGAGCCAAAACCAAGAGTTGGACACTTAATCAACTGAGCCACCCAGGCACCCCTAGGTCTTTAATCCATTTTGAATTTGTTTTTTGGGTATGGTGTAAAAAATTGGTCCAGTTTCATTCTTTTGTATGTTGCTGTCCAGTTTTTCCAGCACCATTTGTTGAAGAGACTGTCTTTTTCCCATTGGATAGTCCTTCCTGCTTAGTCAAATATTAATTGACCATCTAGCTTTGGGTTCATTTCTGGGTTTCTACAGCCTTGCTCTTAACTAAGATTCTTTTGACTGACAGGTATGAAACTCATAACATTCAGAGTTGCTGCCAGGGATGCAAATCTTTAGTTCCTAGTTCCTATACTCTGTAGTTCTCTACATCCTCATAAAAATGGCAGCTTCCACCCAGTTGTATTTTAAAAGAAAACTTACCCTTCTTTTGCACATATTTTAGGAAAAAGGAGAGGCTTATTCTCTTACTGCGAAGAAGATTTTAACTTAGCTGGGGTGAGTGACTCGATTTCTAACCTGTGGCATTTTTGTTCTGAGGGTACCTCACAATGAAAATGAACACTGCAGTAAAGCAAATAGAGATCAGAGTCTGGGAATCATTGGAATGAATGTTTGCATCTGACTTTTTGATTACAATAAGCAATGTGGTCTAGCTGGGGAATGCTCTATTTTCACAATTGACAGCCCACGCAGCCTGCAGCAATCAGCAAAGGGCAGCTTATTTTGAGCAAAAACATCCATCAGACTGTGATGAGAAAAGCAGAGCTGCAATCAGTGGCAGGTTCTTCAAAGAACTGTTGATGAAAAATGGATTTTACATGTATCAAGTGGAGAAGAAACTGCTGCTCATTTTTTTAAACCCCATTTACATGCATGGACAACAACACTAGTAACATTTCTGAACATGAAAGAGAGTGATACAGTAGTTCTATCATGAGTGGGACTTTTCTGTCCTCATCAGAAAATGGTATACTCAGTTTGTGGCAGGAATGTATTAGGTTTTAAAAAGGCAAGATAATAAGGAATTTCAGAGAAGGATCTAACATTTATTCCAAATTCTTATGCAGATGTATTTTTTTTCATTGATATTATGATGGAAGAATTCTATTGATGTAACCAATAGAACAGAGATTTTTGATAAGATTTCTAGTCTTATCTACAGTAGCTTTATTCCATATGACTAAAAAATTAGAACTATTTAGCTCTGTGAATCCTTTCACTGGAAGATAGATCATGAAAGCTCTGTAGGCTCAAAGTTTTTGATCTAAAGAGAAAGAAAAGTTCTTCAAGTAGGAATCTTTAGCTTTCTTCTTTATATAGTATTTCCCGCTGTGGTTAGGAGATTTTTGGTTTTGGTATGTGCTAGAATATTTAGAAGTTTTTCCTAAAGTGGCAGAAAGAGATGCCACAGATACAAAATGGTCTGTTTTTAAGTATTAAATTTCTCTGCTTAAGGCCCACTAACCACGTATGTAAGGAGGCATTTAGAACTGAGACCTGATCTCAGGCCCTGTTGGCTGTTCTATTTGGTTTTGTGCTGCCTCCTGCAGGGGAGCTGTGGGAAGAAAGCAAGATAATGTATTGGCTGGGGTTTATAGCATACAGAGTCTCTATTCAAAATCACGAACTCTCTCTTCTGTCTCCCATCTCCCTTCTGGTAGTTACTGGATCAGACCTGGGCTTTTGTATTTGGTCATTTTCTTCCATTTAAGTCCAGAAAGATGGATTGTTTCTCTTCATGGGTTTGCTGAAAAGTAAAATAAGCAATCGCAGCTGTCTCTTCAAACAAGAGGAAAATTACTACTTTGACCTGAAAGGACACTCATATGCATATCAGATAAAATAAGGTACCAGCTTCCTAGTAGACTGACACTTTTTCCTTTCCTGTCACGTACAAATCTTGAGGGTCTAACATGTGGACTCAGGAGCTCAGGCAAAAAAGCTATGCAGAGCTTGCTGTTCTGAAAGTGAGGTTATTTTTCTGTCCTTGATTATTCTCCCAAGGGTCCGTTTATATCTGATTTCTAATTAGAAATATGCATTACAAAATGCTGCTGGCCACTCACTCATTGGCTAATGTAAGCATTTTATCCAAGTGCTCCTTCAATTTGTAGCACCAAAGAAGGAGTACTGTGGGCAGCTACTGGCTAAATTGTAAGCAGTTTCAGGGGTAGTTTAGAGGAGGTCTGGGAATCGTTGGAGATATATCATTCAAGGAGCAGTGTGTCTAGAAAAAATATATCCTGCTATTTATTATTTTTTATATTGACTTAGCCCACCAGTATCCCCACCAGGCTGAGTACCAGCACTGTTGCCCTGGTTTCAAAAACCAGCTTGATGGATCAGGGGCCATGGCAGACATGACAACCTGAGTAATTAAAATGTTAAATGCCAGCCTTGATAATGTGTTGACAGATGTTTGTGTTCAGTGTTAAAAATGTGTCTTGGCACAGGGAGAGAGTGGTGATCTGAATGTTTCCTTCAGAGCTCCCTGGGTTTCCTTGTGGGAGTTGAATTGGAAGTTGTAGAGCATTTCTCCATCAGTGATAGAGGCCCTTCATCCTTTTGTCCTTTTGGGGTGGTAGTAGCAAGCCTATAGGACTTACGGTCCCTGATGTTTTTCAGTTTTCTATGTGGCATATTACATTGATAGCATGAGAAAAAATATGCCTGCAATTCAAGAAGAATTCTAGGAGACTCACTTCATAGTCTTTATTCTCTGATGTATATTGAATGACAATAGCAGTGAAACCTCAAACTGCTCATTTGGAGAAGGCAGCCGTTGTGCACTTGGATAGGGCTATTTTTTTTTTTTTATCAAATCTCCTGTTATTTGCATTTATATGGTACTTTTCTTATAAAGCTTTTAAAGCAATTTCAGCTTCACAATACTTGGGTGAATTGGATGAGAAGAAATACACTTCATTTTGAGTTTGAGATAAAAGACGGAAATTGTCCATGGCTCTCCTCAACAGAACAGAACAGAAGAGCACAGTGGGTGTTCAGTTTTCCGTACCTTGATTTCCTTAGAAGCCTCACAGAGTAGACTATTAAAGAAGGGGCTCTGGTCTCAGGGTCCAGATGCTCTGGGGAAAGGGTCCACTGATAGGCTTCAGGGCTCCTGTGAATTCCCTGAGAGAATATAGCCCTCCTGTGCAGTTTGGGCTAAAGGTTTGCAGGTACTTATTAGATTCCCACAGGGCTTAAGGACCATTGCCTGGTGCAGTACTCCTCAAACCTCTGGTACATCTGAGTCAATTGGTATGTTTGTCAAAAATTCTGGGCCACTCAGAAATTTCAAGTTAGTACGTTTGAGGTGGAGGACCTGAATTTTAACACCAGGTGATTCTGATTCAGGTGGACCAAGAGAAACATTGGCCAACCCCCTTGAAGAGAGCCAAATAAATATGTGACTGATTGGAATCTATGGAAATTATTGTCTTAGATTGTGGAAGAGATTAAAGTGCAGGGCCAGAAAGGTTGCTGAGACTATAATAGTGGTATAGAAGGCAAGAAACTTTGTCACATGTCTTAGAACAGAATCGTATTTCAAGAGAAGCTAGGCTAGGTCTTTGAGAGTGAATGATTTAAAATGGAAAAGAAAACACCTTATATGAGATTTTAGAAGATCCAGAACAACAATGTTAGTATTTTTAACTTTTTCTTATCTATTTTTTATGGCTTTTAAGTCAGAAAAATAGGAGCTTCTGGCAGGGAACGAATGCTCGATGAAGTCATTAAATATCAGTTATCTGGAAATTGAAAGCCTGTCATTAATTAGAAGTTAAGAAATAACATAAAGCAGAGGGTACCATTTCACTGCATTGCTGTGAGAAATGTATTAGCTGGACATAGGTCTGTTCTAAAGCAGCAAATTGTTAGTGGGATTTTTCCATTTTTACAAACCCACGAAACTATAAGATAAGCAGAAGGATTTTTATTTTGTTGAAGGGAGCACTTCTATTTCAGTATGTTTGACTGGAAGTTCTATGAAACTGTTACTCTAAATGCAGTCAGACCTGAACTGGGAGACCATCCAGATTCAGTGTTAACTGATAGCTGGACCAGCTGGAGAAATACAATTTATCCCCCCCCCTCCCCCCACCAGATCGTCACACTTTTCTTCAGGAACTCTTCATGTCAAAGCCTGACAAAGTCCTCTTGTTACTCTGTCATCATCTATGCTACCAAATATACTTTGATGTGTATGGCACCACACTTAAGGGAAATTGCTTCGTGAACTTTTATTTAAAGCTACGATAATGTTAGCTCTATGCCTTCTTTGCTTGTTACTTTGTCATTTAGTTTGGTTGTAAGAATATGATGCGGTGGTGAGTCAATTGCTCTGAAACCTCACTGCACTCTGTAAAGTACTATACTTGTAAAGTACCTTTTGGGAAGTACACAGTGTCTTTTTGAAGAGATTCTTTTTAAAATTTAACAGAGTGTTTTTCTATAAATGTATTGACACACACTTAGAGCACAGAATACGGAGCCTAGCAAGATCTTTTGAAAATATATGGCTGATGAAACGCCATGATTTGTTTGGAAAAAGCTCTTAGGAAATTAAATTGCCTTATAAGAGAAGTGAGCTTTCTTACGCAGGCATAATGTACTCTAATGTAAAGCTGTAGCTAATTATCCTGAAGAAAGACTTTGAGAAAAATAAAGAGGGGTCCTGTCTAAAGGAATCTCTATCCTTCAGATTGGCCTGAGCCAGCTGAAGCCATCTTTCCCTGGTCCAGTTATTTTGTGATTCTGCTCCTCTTCTTTCAACCTCTCAGTGTCCCCTGCAGCCCTGTCCTCCCCTCCCCCTCAAAGTCTCATTCACTGTTGCATGACCAGCACTGGGAAACTACACACAATCGGGTTCTATAGATAATTGTTAAATGAGTTGACAAATGCATAAAAATCTCCAATAACTTTTCATCAACCTCTGGATACGATCAAAGTGTTTACAATGACCTACAAAGCCAGGGCTGATCTGGCCCCTGTTACTATTTCTGACTTTATCTCTCTCTCTCTTTTTAAAATATTTTATTTATTTATTTGTCAGAGAAAGAGAGAGAGCACAAGCAGGGGGAGTGGCAGGCAGAGGGAGAAGCAGTACTCACTCTGCTCCACCTATACCAGCCTCCTTGTAGTTCCTCAAATAGGCTAGGCCTACTTCCACTTCAGGGCCTTTGCACTTGCTGTTCCCTCTACCTGGAATGCTCTTTTCCAATTATGTATCTCTATCTTAGAGGCTTCTTTCTCACCTCTAGATCTTCTCAATGAAATTTTCCTACTTCTTATCCCCTATTTTGGATGTCTATTGTTACATAACAGACCACCCTTAAAGTTAGTGGCTTAAACAGCAATGATTTGTTATTTAAGACAATTCTGCAGGTAGATAGATGTTTCTTTCCCACCTGGTAGTAACTACATTCAGCTGGAAGCTCTGGTGATACATCTCAATTGTCTTCTCTAAAGGATGACTTATTTTCCAGGGCCTTTCCCTGTGGCCCTCTGCTCTAGCAGAATAGTTAGGTCTTGCTTAAATCATGGAAGCTAGCTTCAAAGTAGGAGTGTTCCAAGAGGCTAGGTCCTAAGGTGATGGACTTATCAAGCCTCAGTTTATATCATACTTGCAAATGTCCCATTGGGCAAAGCCAGTAACCTGGCAATGGCCAGCATCATTGTGGGAGGAGATTACACAGGGTGTGAACACCTGGAGGTAATGGTTTCTTAGAGAAATGAGTTAGCTGGGCATAGGTCTGTCAACTAACCTAATGTCTTGGAGGCTATCAACAAATGGTCTACCCCACTCTACTCTCTAGCTTCATTTCTCTCCCACCTGCAAAATATACTGACCACCCCTGAAGACTCCCCACAGTCTCATCCCATTGAGGCGCCCGTTTAGGCTTGAGGTCCAGGATGATACCATTGAGATTGGGTCTAGACATGGCTGAGGCAGATGAGTGCAGTTCCTCAGGTGCCACTCCTAGAATTGTGGCTCCACAGTTACATTTAGTTATAGCTGCCTGTACCTGAATCAGCAAGATCATTCTTTGCCTCTCAGCTCCTAGTTTAGAAATACAGCATATGTGGGGTGCCTGGGTGGCTCAGTTGGTTAATATTTATTTTCTAATTATAGATTTAATTCTTGTCATTATTAATCTATAAAATATAGAAAACATAAAATAACAATGATCTTTAAACCCTAAATCTAGAGATAAGAGCTGTTAAGACTAGCACCTTTTCTTCCAATATTTTTGAGCACGCACACACTAACACATGCACACATACATACTTTGTACAGTTGCATCTGTCTATATTTTTTATATATTGCACTGTTTTTACTCACTTTATATTATGGACACTTTTTACATCTTTAAATACTCTCCATAAACATCACTTATAAAGGCCCCATGATATTTCATCATAAGATTTATCATAACTTATTTAGTACTCCCTTATTATTAGATATTATATTAAATTTTTATAAGTAATGTTATAACATTTTAATGCATAAATAATTAAGTATTTTGATAATTTTCTTAGATTTTACTTTTAGAAGTGGAAATACTAGTTAAAAGGAGTAAATATTTTCAAAGTTGTTCTTGATATCTGTTGTTAAATTGCTTTCTGTAAAGATTATACCAATGTACATTAACCAGTACTAATGAGATTCATCTTATCATGTCATTGCCAATGGTGAAAATCATCAGTACCTGAAAAATCTCGTGTTTTAGTTTTTTTCCATTGAGCAGTTTTCTTGATTTGTCACCCACTTATATTTCTGCTTTGTGAATTGTTTATCCCTGTTTATTTGTCCATTTGCTTATGGAGACTTTAATGTTTTTCATTATCAGGAATGTTAATTTCTAAAGGGAAAGTAGTAGCTCATGTACTAAATTTAATTTTAAAGAAATTCTAGGAATGCATCTAATCTGCCCATCAGTTAAACAGTTCAAAGAATCTTTACCATCTTTACAAATATTATGATGGAAAAGTGCAGGTTGCAATGATCATGTCATTCTGCTTGTCAGAAGTGTTTAATAGCTCTAGCACACAGAGTGAAATCCAAAGCTCTCTAAAATATAAATGCAGTGTGTCTTTTCATCTTTTCCCTTAATACACTATTCCTCTGTCTGTTAGTATTCTTCACCTCTTCCTGGACTTCTCCTATCTCCATTAAACTTAAATCCCTGTCATATTAGAAAGACTATTTTCTGTTCTTCAACTTGCTCCATATAGACTCTCTCTGTGTTATTAAATCCATCTTAAGCTTGTATATCTAAATTATTTAAGGTGCTTGTATTCCACCTGCTCATTAGGCCTGCCCGGACATCCTCCAACCAGAAATAATCTCTTTCCCCTGGTACCTCATCATAGTTGGTAAATCTATTAGAACACTTTGCATCGGGGGTGGCATTGGTGTCCCTGAACAGTGGAGAACTGGTATCAGGTATCATTAAACTTACTTGAAACCCTTCACTTCCTTGTTTTCTATTTTTCGCAGCCCCTCTTTTCTTCACCCCTGTCCCTGTTCTGCTTGGCTTCCATAGTTAGTGATTCTATTCTCATAATCACATCAATTCCTCTTTTTTGTTGTCTTTCTATTGACCTGACAAAATCCCAAATCTGGATGAATCCAATTATCATTTTTACCTGTGTACTAGGACTACTGACCACATCTGGAAAAATCTTGCAACTCGATGGGCCCTTAAAATTTCCTTCTTCCTGCAATGATTATTTCAAGACTTCCCCCCCCCCCCTTTTCTCCCCTCTCCACCCACCACTGCCTACTTCCTCTTTAGAAAATCACATTGAGTGATGACTGAGGTCATCAACTGATTGGATGAGGCTCATCCACATTATGTAGTGGTTGGGAGCAATCTCCTTTATTCGGTCTACCAATTTGAATCTTAATTTTATCCAAAAACACCCATAGAAATGCCCAGAATAATGTTTGATCAGGTATCTGGGCACCCCGTGGCCCATTTATGATGGTTACATAAAAATAACCACCACAGCACCTGGGTGGTTCAGTCGCTTAAGCATCTGACTCTAGATCTCAGCTCAGGTCTTGATATCAGGGTTGTGAGTTCAAGCCCCACATTGGGCTCCAAGCTGGGCATGGAGCCTACTTAAAAAAAAAAAAAAAGTAACCTTCACACAACCCTATAGATTATTCCCTCTTTCTACTGTATTCTTTGTCCTTGACTGTCTATGAAGATCTTTCCATTCACAGATGATACCCGAAATTATCCACCTATATAAAATACTATCAATCAACTCCCAAACTGCTTGCTTTACACACGTATTATCTTTCAGTTGTCATCATACATCACTCCTCCCTTCACACCAAAATTCTTAAAAGAGGTTATCTGTAATTTTTGTTTCTGTATTCTCACCTTGTCTTTACTGCTGAATTCATAACAATGCATTCCAGTCTCTGAATCCCCAACTATACCTAAATTGGATTTAACAAAGGTTTCTATGTTATTAAATGCAGTGGGAAAACATCAGTCATAATTTTATTCATCTAGGGTGACATTTTGCTTTGTTAATCAAATCCTGCTTTCTGAAACACTCTCTTCCTTGGCTTCTGGTACAACAATCTAGTGATATTCCTCCTCATTCACCATTGTCTTTGTTAGATCTTTCTCCTCTCTGGTTTTTCAAGTTAGAGCCTTGAGATTTATCCATCACCCTTCTCTCTTTTTATTTTTTATTTATTTTTAAAAGATTTTATGTATTTATTTGACAAAGAGAGACACAGCGAGAGAAGGAACACAAGCAGGGAGAATGGGAGAGGGAGAAGCAGGCTTCCCGCTGAGCAGGGAGCCCGCTGCAGGGCTCAATCCCAGGACCTTGGGATCATGACCTGAGCGGAAGGCAGATGCTTAATGACTGAGCCACCCAGGCGCCCCACCCTTCTCTCTTTTTAATTTTCTATACCCAATCTGTAACAAAATCTCATGCATAACTTTTAAATATCTCTCAAATACATCCATTTCCCTTTCTTGCCACTGCTGTCATCCTGATTTAGGCCATCATCATCTCTTTACTGGCTTAAAGTAATCACCTCCTTCCCTTGAGTCTTACTACTCTGTCTCCAAAGCCAAAATGATCCTTTAGACATCACATTTGATCATCTTCCTCTCATGCCTAAAACTCTTCCATGGCTTCCATTTGCCTTTAGGTTAATTATCCCAAACCTTAAGATCTTAAGATAACCTTAAAGCCCTTCAAGATCTGCTTTGCTTTCTGGTCCAGCTACATTAGGCTTTGTCAAAATGCTCCTTCTCTAATCTGGGTCTTTGAACACGCTCTTCTCTGCTGGAACAAGCTATCCCTTGTATCCAAGACTCCTTTACTACTCCCCACTTCTGGCTCTACTCACATAATTGCTAGGACTTTGAATAGTTACTAAATGTTTATGAAACTCACCTGCCAAATAGGGGCATCTCATTTAATCCCCAGAGGGCATTGGGGTGCCTGGGTGGCTCAGTCATTAAGCATCTGCCTTCGGCTCAGGTCATGATCCCAGGGTCTCGGGATTGAGCCCCACATAGGGCTCCCTGCTCAGCGGGAAGCCTACTTCTCCCTCCCCCACTTCCCCCACTTGTGTTCTCTCTCTCACTGTATCTCTCTGTCAAATAAATAAATAAATAAAATCTTAAAAAAAAATCCCCAGGGGGGATTTTCTGACTCTTAAATGAATAAAAACGTATTCTGTGTAGTGCCTACCACATAAGATGCTCACTGGATAAAAGTTATTTTCTCCAACTTGAGAAACCAAGAGGTTGGTATGGGTCTTTTCCACTAGATTGGGAATCCTCCAAATGCTTTTATTCTCTGCAAGTCTTAGGACCATGCTTTTAAACATAGTAATTATAATGCTGCCTTTTAAATTAGGATATTGACATAAAGAGATATTACTATTTCTGAAATGACCCTCAGAATTTTTTGACTACATATTTCTTGTATATTATTGGTCCATTCTTCCAAAATGCTTAGAAATTCATTCTCACTGACAAAGATGTTTTTTGGGCCCATTAAAATGTCTTATTTTCTCAGTCAAAAGGCACATTGTAGAAATTAGATATATTTACCACATAGAAGGTGGTTCTATTTCACATCATCTAAAAATAGGCAAATGCATAACTTTAAGGCAGATGACACAAATGTGTGATATAAATAGCTATCATTTGAGATTTATAATTGTATCCAAGCTACTCATGTATGTACGAGTCATCATTAGAAGCCTGTGTTTTAAGAGAGATCTGTAAAATATTACTTTACTGATCTGATATCAGGGAAGAAGCAAGAATTTAATCATAAAAATGATTACTTGTGTAAATGCTCAGTTTTAGGTAAAATGATGCAGAATGCAATTCAGATACATGATTAAAATCCCATAGATAGCTAGACAGAATTTTTAGAACAAAGAAACCTTGAGATGTTTTTCTAGCCTGTGATACAGCAGCAAGTTCAAAAGTGAAAAATCTTGGTAAAATATAGTCTTAGTTCATGTTATAGGACAAAAATATGGGTTGAGTAAATTCAGCCCTAAACAACTGGATTTTATTATTTTATTTTTTAAAGATTTTATTTATTTATTCATGAGAGACAGAGAGAGAGAGAGAGGCAGAGGGAGAAGCAGGCTCCCAAGGAGCAGGGAGCCCGATGCGGGGCTCAATCCCAGGACCCTGGGATCATGACCTGAGCCGAAGGCAGACGCTTAACGACTGAGCCACCCAGGCGTCCCACAACTGGATTTTATTAACTGACTTGTACAGGTGGATGTAGCTGTGGTGAACCATCAGGTAAGCATCTTTGAAAGTACCTATGCCACTCTAAAACTTCTGGGAAGGCTGAAAGTAGGATTCTTCTCTCAAAACTGCAAAAGCAGTGACATAGGAAACTTATACAAGATAAAACAGAAACTCAAATTGTAAAGGGGAAAAAAAATCTCACTCTAAGTCTTAAGCAGTTAAAGACTAGGTCATGTGGGTATGCCATTGCATGATAATTTGACACTTTAATCTCTATGCCACATTTCAAAACTCCCTTTTCAGATGAGTATAGTACTTTTCTCTTCTCTGCGGATATGTGAGCAGCTATACTCTTCATTTCCTAATGAGCACCAGATTCTCCCAGTGTGTAAATTAAGCTCTTTTGGAATCCACTACCAGGCCACAAAGGTATCATTCAGTGCATTGAAGTAGTAATTTACTAAATGGGACCCTCATGGCCCAAAAGAGTTCATGTAGCTTCCCAAATGGCTACCTTAACCAGGCGATGGTTTATGGCTTGGAGAACCTATTGAGTATTCAATTATACTATTACATTTAGAAAAGGAGACTCATACTTTCCCAGAAATTGTAGCTCAGCTTTATGCTTTAGCTCTGAGTCAGGTTATTTTTAGCTGCCTTATTCCCAGCAGACTTTTTCCTCTCTTATATTTTATATTTTGCTTCTGTTAGGTTGCCTAAATAGCACTCCCTTCCCTCCAGTTAACGATTCTATTGGATTTTAGTTACCATAATTTTTTCCCTAATTGGCTTCATTTGAAAGAATGATTGTTAGGAAAGGTGATGAACGCTGAAAAGTCTACCACTTGATCTCTTTCATTACTCTTCCAATTCATTTTCAATACTAAGTCTTCCACTTGGAAATTAAAAAAAAAAACACTTAAAATTTTGATCAAGGCTTTATTGCGGCATTAATAGTATAGTATTTTCTGTGTTGGCACCCCACTATTGTTCAGCAATGACCACTTCAGAATTATTTTGAACTTTTAAAAGATTATCTCTGTTAATCCACCCTCTTTGAAGTTTTTAAAAACACAACAAAGAAAATTAAGCTTAATATTTTATGAATAACTAGTTAACTTAAAAAAGTATGATATTAGAATTTCACATTGCTTTTGAAATTTTGAATTTGATCTGTTTTTAGTTAATAGGACAATATTGTTCATGCAGTAATGTGTAGAAGGCTAAGATGCTGCCATTTCTATATTCTCTAGATGGCAGCTTAGCTCCACCTTTAAACATTTCCCTTTTAGTATTTTTCTCACTGGCATTTCATTTAAAACCTGGTAACATAATGTACAACAACATGTAAAATGAATACAGCCAAACATGATCTGCCTGCCTTTAATGTCTTGACAAGGTTTTTCATGTAGCTTTGCCACACTGCTGATTTTAATGGAAGGACTTAGAGCAGCACTCCAAAAAGTGCTCTTATTTACCATTTTCCTCACATGAAGGTCAATGACTGGATCTTTTATGATGAAACTTTAGTTATAAGGCATCAAACTTGTTTTAGATTTTGTACTTCTCTGCATGGGTTTTTGAGCCAATTGTCATGCTATGTAGTCACATCTGAGATGTATTTACTTCCCTCTATTACAGTTACATGAATATTTGGGTCTGAATGTCATAATACTTTTATTCTGTTCAGTCAGAGCCCAAGTGGCTTCCTGAGAATTATGAAAATAGTAGCTTAACTCCAGAACAAGAAATCACATTATCTTATAGAGCAAAATCTCAACTGGGCGTGATTTTGATCTTAAGGGGATATTTGGCAAAGTCTAAAGACATATTTGGTTGCTGTGACTTTAGGGTAGGGGAGTGCTATTACCATCTAGTGGATATAGGCCAGCATTTCTGTTAAACCCTCTACAATATAGAAGACAGTCACCCACAACAAAGATTTATTCAGCCCAAAATATTAGTAGTGCTGAGATTGAGAAATCCTGTTGTAGAGAAACAGAGCCATAGTGGAATAATATCAAATCGGTGCAAATTTTTAGTAATCAACACAATGAATTCATAATAGTTTATTGAAGATCATAGACATCATAAATATCCTTTGGAAAAATAACTTTTTTCATTAATTTAGCAACAAATTTCTTACAAATCTATTCATTTTCCCTATTGATCCCAGTCGTTGTTTTTCTCAAGTGGTTAAAAAAATGAACTGTGCGCTTATTGCTCAAGTCTTATTTTGCATATCTGAAACTCAGGAAATCTCTTTATGAAAAAGTTGTGTTTACCGAGTACCTAAAATACATAAAGAATTAGTCTGCATAGTTGTCAAAATCTATATGAAATTTTCTTTCCTTTCTATTTTGTAAGTCAATTTTATTAAAACAGGCTTGAGATGTCTCGAGTTTATCAAACCTATTGACTGTGGGATATATTAATTAAAATTATTGAAAATCAAGGTTTCAGTATACTGAAGTTCCGAAAGAATTGAGTATAAAAGAAGCTACTTAATTTATCATTGCCAAGAGACTGTGAAACAATGACAAACTTGTTTAGCATCCTGACACTTTTCTACAGATAAAATTTATCATCATGTTTTGCCCGAAGGCTATTATGTGACGTAATTAAGAATACAAACCATATATGGATTCATCAGGTATTCTGTCATTAATAGGCCTATATGGTAGGTATTTTGGCTGCCCTATGCTCTCCTCAGATCAGTGATTTTTCAAATGGCATCTTATTCTAAATCCCCAGATATAAAATGGATTAAATTTGAGTTTCTTTTGTTGTAAGGACGGAAGGCTGCCTAGCTTCTTGAAGCAGACACCAGGCACCGTCCCAGAAATGCAGCCTTCTGTTGAAAGTAGTTTGGAAACAGCTGGCTTAGAGCAGAAGTATGTCAAGTGTGCTTTATTCACTGAATTTTAGTTCTTATGGCATGTAAGTGTCCATTTTAAGGAAAAAAACAAAACAAAACAAACAAAAAAAAAAAAAAAAAGGAAAGAAAACCCTTTCCTGACCCCATAACCTTTCTAACTGCTATCCCCTTCCTTTCCTCCATTTATACATGCTAGTCTTCCACATGCCTCACTTCACTTTCTTACCTTTAATCCACTCCTGAAACCACTTCACCTTCTTCTAGTTCTACTAGCCCACAGATACTGCTTTTGTCAAGGTCACCAGCCATCTCCCTGATGCTGATGGTCCCTTTACTCTCATCTTGGTCCACTTCTCAAACACCATTGACGCAGCTGGCCCCTTCTTCCTTTTTCAAACACCCTCCTGGCTCCTTTGTCCTTACTGGCTTCCTTTGTAGTCTTTCCTTACTCTAAGTGTTGCAGTTCTTTAGGACTAAGTCTTGGGCTCTCATATTCCTTTCTCTAAACTCTCTCCCTAGGTTATCTTGTTATTTTTTTTTAAGGTTTATTTATTTATTTTAGAGAGAGAGAGAGAGTGAGCTCGAGCGAGTGAGCGAGTGGGAGGGGGAGGGGCAAAGGGAGAAGGAGAGAAGCAGACTCCCTGCTGAGTGATCTCACAATCCCAAGATCCCAAGATCACAACCTGAGCTGAAACCAAGAGTTGAACACAACTGACTGAGCCACCCAGGTGCCCCTAGGTTATCTTATTATTTCTATGATTTTAAGTGCTGTCTATATGTTGATAACTCCCATATTTTACATCTTTAGCTAGACCTCTCCTCTGAGCTCCAGATCTACACACCCATTTGCTTACTTGAAACCTCTTCCTGGATGGCTCCTCTTCTCATTTGCTGTCCAGAGTTTCTCCAACTAGAAACCCAGCAGTCATGTTTTATTCTCCATCTTTCTTCACCACCCATATCACCATCCAAAACTCCTGTGTGTACTTTCTCCAGTCACATGCTTCAGATCTCTCCACACCTCTCAGTCTTTGCTGCTGCCATGTTTAGCTAAGTCTCCATCATTTTTCACTTCAAGAGCCTCCTAAATCATCTTTCTGTTCCATGCTTGCCCTCCCCTCATCCATTCTCCACAAAGCCACCAGCATGGTTTTTTAAATAGCAAATGGGTTATGTATCTTTCCTGCTTACAATTCTTACATAGATTCCTATTGTACATAGAATAAAATCCATTCTCCATGCTATGGTTTGGGTCTGTCTGCTTCTACTATTTCAGTTTCTGCTACTTCAACTTCTTTCCCACTGATGTTTTAGATACACTGACCTGGAGCATTTGAAAGAGACCAAGTTCTTTTTCACCTCAGACTCTTTGCACTTACTGCCCTCAAGTTCTCCCTAGCTCTTTGGATACCTAGTTCCTTTTCATCCTTCAGGTCTTATCTTAAAAATCCTCTCCTAATTAATAAGTTTTTACTCTTCACTGTTTTTAATTTTGTTTACCTGTTCATTTGTTCATTGTCCAACTTACGCAAATTTACGCTTCATGAGGACAGGGAACTTGTCTTTCTTTCTTGCCAGGAAGCTTGTAGGCACTCAGCACACATTTGATGAATGCATCAACAAGTTATTGTACTAACTAATCATCAGATTATGTAGGAGGGTCCAACATAATAGACTTGCATACATATGCTTGACCTGTACTTCTTGGCTTTAAAAAGGAGCAGATGACTCAGTAGGGGGATATGATAGTTGGTGTTTGAAGATGTAATTTGAAGTATTTGAAGATGCAATATGGAAACAGAACTGAGAATATGGGTAGAAGTTAAATGTGGAACAAACAATGGAATAGTAGGTGCTTGGAAGGTGGTGATATCTACTTCACTGAAGATGTTCAACTGGAGTCTGGATGCCAACCTGTCCAGCAAGTGGTGGCAGGATTTCTTGCTGTACATTAGAACTTGATCTAGGGGTTTCTAGAGGCCCTTCCCTCTCTGAGATGATGGAATTTTGTGGGTACAGAGGAGTTATTTTTCTCCCAGCATTAACCTGTCATTGTGATTTTATGGGTTTTCTTTTTCAGGTCACACCTTGTTGGGTGTCTTCTTTTTTTTTTTTTAAGATTTTATTTATTTATTTGAGACAGAGAGAATGAGAGAGAGAGAGCACATGAGAGGGGGGAGGGTCAGAGGCAGAAGCAGGCTCCCTGCCGAGCAGGGAGCCTGATGAGGGACTTGATCCCGGGACTCCAGGATCATGACCTGAGCCAAAGGCAGTCGCTTAACCAACTGAGCCACCCAGGCGCCCATTGGGTGTCTTCTTAAAACCTCACTTTTATCTCAGAAATAATGCAGAAACAGAAGAAGCTATTTTCTTTTTGTTTCTATTTTTGTTTGAGAAAGCAATGTTAAACAATAAAAGAACTGGATAGAAATTTTCTTCCTGGTGGCTTAATCTTTTAACAAGCATATATTAAAAAAAACAATATGTGCTTTTGGCATTACTTTCAAAGACTTTTCCTTAAACTTATGTAAAACAGAATCAATAGGAATATACCTTCATTTACTTGATGTCCTTAAAAGTTACCATCATGACTGGAGCTGGGATAGTCCACATCCCACACTCCACATATTACATTTTGAACTTTATTTTTTAATAACATCATTAACTTGCCATCATATCCTTTAATATTTCCTATCGAATTTCTTGTTTATCTTTAGTTATCAGCTAATGCATTTGATGTGAGAAATAGTGCCTTAGAATTCTCCAAACATTAATTGACTGACTTTTGGAAATCATAAAACATCTTAGGCTAGGTCTTACCATTAAACACAGCATTAAGAGAGGCTAATAGTCCATACTTAACTGAAGAAAAGTCACATCCCCAAAGGTTGTTTATATTTTCTCATTAATAAACAAATCACCCTCTTGCATTGTTGGTTGGAATGCAAACTGGTGCAGTCCCTCTGGAATATGGTATGGAGGTTCCTCAAAAAGTTAAAAATAGAACTATGCTATGATCCAGCAATTGCATGACTAGGTATTTACCTAAAGGATATAAAAATACTGAAGGAGTACATGCACCGCAATGTTTATAGCAGCATTATCTATAATAGCCAAATTATGGAGACAGCCCAAGTGTCCATTGACTGATGAATGGGTAAAGAAGAGGTGTTATATATATATAAAATGGAATATTACTCAGCTATAAAAAAAGAATGAAATCTTGCCATTTGTAGTGACATGGATGGAGCTAGAGAGTATTATGCTAAGCAAAATAAGTCAGTCAGAGAAAGACAAATACCATATTTCACTCATATGTGGAATTTAAGAAACAAAACAAATGCGCAAAGGGGAAAAAAGAGAGAGGGAGGCAAACCAAGAAACAGACTCTTAACTATAGAGAACAAAACGATGGTTATCAGAGGAGAGGTGGGTGGGGGGATGGGCTAGATGGATGATGGGTATTAAGGAGGGCACTTGTGATGAGCACTGCGTGTTGTATGTAAGTGTTGAATCACTAAATTCTACACTTGAAATGAATATTACAATGTATGTTAACTAACTGGAACTTCTTTACTGTAGTCTGTCCTTCCTTTGTTATTATATCTATTGCAGGTGAAAGTTTTGTTGAGATTCATAAATTCTTTTGCTTTTGCCCTCTTTCTGCTATTTCTTAAACTTCTTGTCTTCCTCTTTTATTTTCTACTATCACATTTTGAATTTATCCCTCTTGGCCTCTTGGGAATCCTTTCCATCATAGTCTTGACTGTGAAGTACTATGCATTAGTTTTCTACTGCTGCCTTAAGAAATTACCATAAATTTAGTGCCACAAAGCAACACAAATTTATTATCTTATAGTTTTAGAGATCAGAGGTCTCAAATAGTTCTCACTGAACAAAAACTCAAGATGTTGGCAGGGCTCCATTCCTTTCTGGAAGCTCTTGGGGAAAATTCATCTTCCTTGGTTCCTGAGCCCCTTTCTCCATCCTCAGAGCGAGCAGCTATGGTCAAGTCTTTTTCATATTGAATCCTTCTAAAACAATTCCTCTTCTACCTCCCTTTTTAACTTTCAAGGACCCTTGAGATGACATTGGACCCATCTAGATAATTTACGACAATCTCCTATCTTGAGGTCAGCTGATTAACAACCTCAACTTCTTCTGCAACCTTATTTTCCCTTTGCCATTATTATGCCTACCATGAATACCTACCTCTCTTTCTCTTGATGTGTGTAAACTCTCTTCCAACTGAGCCACTCCCCACTCAGTAGGAGGAGGTGGTCCTGTTCTGCTTGTTTGCTCCTGTGGTTTCCACATTTGTCTCTGGCTGCCTGGTTGCTGCTGACTCTGAGTGATTATATAAAATATATATATGTCTTGCCTTTTTGAATTTAAAGCATATTTAAACCACAATTAAGTTGCTTTGATATCTAAGTAACTTAGAAAAAAATAGGTAAAGATTGCTGCCCACCTTTTTCTCCCTTTATTTAAATTATTTACAGTGGATCTGTTTTCTTCCTCTTTCCTTTTTTACAACGTATAAATATTTTCACACCACTAGAAAATAAAAAGGAATATAAAAACCAGAACCACTGTGAGAAAACATTTTAGTTATTAATAGTTTTATTTTTATTCACCACTTTTTTCCACCATTTTGGTGATTTATAAATGAACTGTACAAACGATTCATATGCACTCCTTGCTCATTTTAGTTTTTTTTAAGATTTTATTTATTTGAGGGAGAGAGAGAGAGAGCACAAGCAGGGGGAGCAACAGGCAGAGAGCGAGGGAGAAGCAGGCTTCCCGCTGAGCAGAGCCTGATGTGGGGCTTGATCCGGGGACCCTGAGATCATGACCTGAGCCACCCAGGCACCCTCATTTTAGTTTTGATATGAAACTATATAATTGTACTTCTGCCAGAGTCTTTCTGTGCTTTAAAGTATGTTCATTCTATTTTTTTTCCCTGTTATATATAAGCTAGGTATTTAATCCTAGCCACATCTGAGGACAAAGTTCTCTAATTTCCAACATGTAAGGCATTTCTATAGGTGTTAAGCTTGTTACTTATATGCAGTTGTTAATTCTTACCTAACTTCTCTTAGACACAAAGGAGACAAGTGTCACAGGCCTAACCATTTCTATCTTGATGTTTGGGGTGCCAATATTTCTTAACATAAGGAGAACAGTTCCATTTATGATTCTCTGAAATAGATGAAGACCAAACCTACATGGAATTTTGAACCATGATCAGGAACAAGAATCTGGGGAATTTTTGGAAAGGAAGTAATTTTCTCACAATTTAAATTTACTTTTCACCAGAGGAAAGATATTCATGTGTTTCTGGACTATTTCAATTCACTGAGCTCCACCTGTTTCAAATAAAGAGGTCCTTTATACAATCAATGAAGCCAAACAAAACACTACAGCTTCTGAATTCAGTACAAATTATTTTCCATTATAAAGGATCCCTATCATTGAGAAATAGCTTCTCTATTCATAGCAGTGATGAGAGAATGACATCCTACATTTTTTTCAGTTTTATGAATATGTTTCCTTTAAGACCCAGCACTTTAGCATTGCTGACTCTTCAGGCTGACATCTTGAATTAGGGTCAATTTAAGGAAATGAAATGCATATGTGCAAATTCTGTCACTAAACTGAGACAACTAGTTGGGTCATTTTCTGTTCTATGTGCACAGGAATGATCCTAGGCCTTTTCATAAATGAAGTTGAAATATTTGTCCTTTTATCATGGCTTTTTAATTTGTTCTAAGTAGATTTTATGAACCAAAGGAAAAAAATTAAAAATAATTTCTCCAACATAACTTCTGAGTGGTAATATTGTACAAGGATCACTGTAAAGGAAGGAAAGAGTTTGATACAGGACATTGGAGGCTTTACCTAAAAGTGCCAAAAGATACCATTAGTTGGTAATTTACAACAGGTTCATATGCCAAACATTGTAAAGTCTAGAGGAAAATATGAACAACAGAATCTCCATTTTTTGGATACTTTTGTTGCAGGCTGACAAGAGCTGGAAGGTTCAGACATTTATCTTGAAATAATGAGAGAAGTTTTTCCTTTCTGAATTAGTTAGATAGTTGGTACTAAGACTGCCCCAAGGCATGGACTGTGAATCCAAGTGTATCCACACCAAGTCATCTTTCATTTAAGTGTGTTTAATAAATCATCTTCCTAACTGGCACTGGGGGTATAAAAGTTCATGCCTCTGGCACAGCTGAAAAGGAGAAAAAGATCAGGAGCATGGAGTTTTAAGAAATGTAATTTTATTTTCAACTTGGGTTTTCTGACATATAAGGAAAAAATGCTATTTAAAAAATATTGCTACTTGTATGAAAGCAGTTGCTTCTAGATGGCTCAAAATAATAAAATTTGAAAGGCTGAAGATGGCCAGCTTTTGTCCAGGATTCAATGGATTTCATGGAGCAAGTGTTAGACTGAAGCTTCATGAGGACAGGGTTAGGTGACCATTCATTGTTGAATGAATTAGTAAAAGTGGAAATTTAATTTCTTTTGACTCTTCTAGGTCTCAGGTAAGTTATTTGGATATGGATAAGGACGTAGGTTTTGGTACCTTTGCTGGAGAGCTTGGGCATGACTTTTTTTTTTTTTTTTAATCAAGCTGTGAGTTTTCTCCCTCTGGTCAGCAATTTCACAGGATCTTGAAAACTTTGCACTTATTCACTAAACAGGTTTATAAACCATTCCTCAAGGTTTGGTAGTTTCATGTATTCATTCAGTTAGGAAATATGTGTTGAATGCCTACTATGTGCCAGGAAGTGGTTGTACCCTAGCCTTATACCTATGTCCCTCCACTCTTGGGGATAAAGACCTGTAAGCAGTTTCAAATTGATATAGAGCAAGTGCTATAACGGACCTAGAACAATGTGTCACAGAAGCATATAAGATAAGGTATAAGACCCAGATTTGAGGTTTTAGGAAAATCCTTCTAGAAGAAGGAGCATCTGAGCTGAAACCTTAATTTAAAATATAAGAGAGTGGGGCGCCTGGGTGGCTCAGTCGGTTAAGCATCTGCCTTTGGCTCAGGTCATGATCCCAGCGTCCTGGGATTGAGCCCCACATAGGGCTCCCTGCTCAGCGGGGAGTCTGCTTCTCCCTCCCCCACTACCCCCTGCTTGTGCTCTCTCTCTGTGTCAAACAAACAAATAAATAAATCTTAAAAAATAAAATAAAATAAAAGAGAGCTAGAAGAAGGAGGCAGAAAGAGTGCTCAAGGCAGGGAAGCATGGTAGATTTTGGAACTAAAAGTGCTTCATAAGCACTTTGGAGTGAAGAGTGGGGAGAGCTGAAGCTGTTATGGTAAGCAGAGGCCAGGCTCAGAAGGGCCTTGAAAGCCATGCCAAGGAGTTTAGAATTTATCCTTAAAGCTTAATTAAAATAATAATAGTGATAAGAGGCAAGGATGATGGGGAGTCATTGAAAGCTTTTAAGGAAAGAAACTATATAATCAGACTTGTGTTTTAGAATACCCACTAGAACCCTAGGCTATTGGTTGCAATAGCCTAGGAAGAGATAATCGTAACCTGAAGCAGAGAGGTGGCTATGGGGACTGGAGGCTATGGCCTGATTAAGGAGATCATTATGAGAAAGTATGTCCAGATCTTGGTGATACGCTGGACACGAAGTACATGAAAGACCAAGGAGTTAGTTCATGGTGACTCCCATGAGTATTAATGGAGTCTTAAGGAAACTTAATGGACTGTATGGTGCCATTTACTGAAGAAGGAGGACCAGGATGAGGTGGAAATGTTCAGGCATGTTAAGTTTTAGGTACCTGTAAGATATTTGAAACTGTCTAGGAGACAGTTAAATATAGAAAACTAAAGCTAAGGAAAGAGATCTGAATGGAAGTTGAAGGTTTGAGCATTATCAGCCTAAAGGTGGAAATGGAAACCATGGAAATTGATCTATTTGCTCAGGAAGAACATGTAGAGTGTCTTAAAGTGTGTTGCTTCGGGACACTGATTTTTAACAAATGGACAGAAGAAGAGGAATTGGCCAGGGAGACTGAGAATGAGTGAAGAGATGGGTAAGAGGTGTATCAAGAGAGTGTGGGGTTGGGCACCTGGGTGGCTCAGTTGGTTAAGCGACTGCCTTCAGCTCAGGTCATGATCCTGGAGTCCCGGGATCGAGTCCCGCATCAGGCTCCCTGCTCAGCAGGGAGTCTGCTTCTCCCTCTGATCTTCCCCCTCTCATGCTTTCTCTCTCTCTCTCATTCTCGCTCTCAAATAAATAAATAAAATCTTTAAAAAAAAAAGAGAGTGTGGGGTTAAGGTAGCTAAGGAAAGAACATGTTTTGAGAAGGAAATGCTCATTAGAGGCCATACCATAGTGAGTTGAAGACAGGACTTAATAATAAGGTAGTTGTCAGTACTTTGGAGGGAGCAGCTTCCTTGGAATGGTGAAGGCAGAAATTACTCCATTACGAAGTGAGAAGTATGTGGGTGGCGGGCCTGTGGAGAAGGAGAGCTGCTTTAGGTAAGTGCAAGTGTGAGGAGAGTAGAACAGTGGTATGGTGTCAGATAAGTAAGGGATCTGGGAAAGGCACATGTGGTTTTTGTTTTCTTTTGTGTTTGTTTGCTTGTTTTAATGAGTGAAACCTGAGTATGTTCAAACATAGATGAGAAGAATTTGAAGATGAAGTGAGAGGATAGGGTTAGGGTTGGATAACTGGAACAAAAAAGATCCCTGAGGAGGCAAGAGAAGATAGAGTCCCAAGAACAGCTGTACTGAGATAGGGGTGGCTCTGAATTTAGGCAAACAACAACAACAACAAAACAACCCACACATTGGCTGGGATGGTGGGAGGTTTGGGGAGTTGGAAGTTTGAAGAGCTTGAAAAATGTTTGAGATGGTAGCTGTGTGCAATAGAAAGCTAAAACACACACACACACACACACACACAAATTGTCAAGCAGCATGGAGGACTCAGTACAAGGTGAATGCCATGAAACTATAGTGGCACCAAGAAGACTATGATTTTTTTTTTTCTCCAGCAGTGCCCAAGACCTGAGCTTAGTCAAGGAGATAGCAGATATGGTAGGTATTTCCAGCTAGGTGTCAGTGAAATGCAGTGGGGACAAGGTAAATGAGACATTTATACACAAGTAGCTGAAGAGAGGGACCAGGCACTTTTCTCCAGACTTTTTTGTTCTCACGTTCTCAAAAGAATTTTGAAAAACTGGCTATACCTCTCATACATTTTAAAGTTGAAATCTAAAAACATTTACCACAAGCTTAAAAATCATAAAATTAAATAGTTGCAAAGGATGTGTCTTATAGCTTATTTTATATAATATACATACATTAAATGTATTTTTATTCAAATCTTGGAGCTGTAGATGTAGCTATTCAGTTTATAGACCATGTCCTTCAGATAATCAGGCATCATTGTTAAACTAATCAGCCAAATCAGAGTTACTTTTCATCAGAAAAGGCATGATTTTATTTTAAAATTCATACAGTCATAAATCTGCCTAATACTTTTCTCATTTCTGTATTCTAAGATAGGTTAATTGATTGATTGATGGATGGTTGATTGTTAGGTAGATAGGTGGAGAAAACAAGACATGGATGAATAGATACTTGTCTTGAATATGTCTCCTGGATGAAACAAGGTCCTCCTGAATATTTCTTTTTGAAGCTTTCATTGGCTTTACCTTTAAGAGACTTTTTCTTAGGAAAGTGACACTCTAGATTTGTTCCTATTTTTTATTTTGGTTTTTACACCCTGGAACCATACACCAAAATAACATGTAGGACAGGGGAGAGCGTGTCTTTCTTTTGTAAAGTGGAGAAAGGTGAGGAAGGGAGGAATAACTGCCACATAGCAGTTTGCAGGCAGGTCAGCTTTAGGAATGAGTCTGTGGAAGTTTAGAACTGGAAGTTTTTACGCTATAGGTATCTAAGCCTACTTATGTTTTGGAAAATCTTTGTGCTCGTACCTCAGTTTGAAGAACATTGTGGGCCATAGCCAGGTCAGGGTGAAGAATGAAGGTGGGAGGTTGTGAGAAGGTACAAGGTCAAGAAGCCTGAGATCTCCTAGTTTCAAGATCTATAATTTCAATGCCTTATGTTTAAGTAGTATTTTTTGTTTGTTTGTTTTGACATTCAGAGACTCTGTGTTGGTTTTTATTGAAAATGGAAATGTTGGGGCACATTTGGGTTTGTGTTTCCATCTGGCACAGTGTATAAAGAGCCTGGGCTTTGGAGCCAAACACACCTGGATCTGAATCCTTGCTCTACCACTTACTGTGGCTGTAGGCAATCCAGTTATGCTTTCTGTGCATCAGTTTCGTCATTTGTAAAATTAGAATAATACTATCTGCCTTGCAAGTTGTTATAAGAGTTAGACATTACTGGTTCTTTTATTCAACAAATATTTATTGAATGCCTACTATGTGCCAGGCACTGTTTGAAGAGAGCATTTGGAACACAAGAATAAACTAATCAATGGCAATTAAATGGGACATGTTTGAGGGTAGGACACATGTTGTATTCTTCTGTGACACAAAGACAGTAATTCCTGTGTGGAAACTGAAGAACAATTGCAAATGTACAATGTTTATTTTTCCTGAAGCTCATAAGGCTCTCAGGTCTAAGCTACTTTTTTCACTCTCACTTTTATAAAAATACAGTCTTCAACAAGATAAAAATACATGGCTCTCACAAATATGAGTGAATACTTGTCAGAGATTTTATCTAATTTATTATTAAATGAGAGAACCAGTATAAGGGTAAACTGATTCCAAAAGCATTTGAGGAACAAGGATGTTAGGGAAGACATTGAAAAGTAAAAAGTGTTGGAATAAGTTACCCTGGTTAGATGTGAAATTGGTTGGTGGCCCAGAGGGCAACAAAATAGCAAGCTTTAGGATTATTTTTTTGCTGTAGTCCACCATTCATGTGCTAAAATCCTAATGTCCATGTTTTGGAATCAGGAAGTAGGGCCTGTGGGAAATGCTTAGGTCATGAGGATGGTGTCCTTCTGAATGGGATTGGTGTTTTTATAAAAGAGACCCGGAGAGCTCCCTAGCCCTCCCACCCTGTGACATCACATCGAGATGACAGCCAACGCCAACTATGAACCAGGAAGTGGACTTTCACCAGACATTGACTCTGCCAGCACTTTGATCTTCGGCTTCCCAGGCTTTGGAACTGTGAGAGCTGTGAGAAATAACAAATTCTAAGACTTTCAAAAATGTGTACATGTACATGTGTATTGTCATACGTTCAATTAATACACCTAAACTTAGGCTTTGGGTAATGCCAAGATTCTAAAAGTAATATATTGGTTAAGAGCAACAAAGAGATTTTTTTTTTTGCTAAGAAAAAAATTAGCAAATGGCATAAAAGGAGCTTATCATGATACTTTTGGGGCGGTCCACTTAATCTCAGAAACTACTTCCCTATAACCAATTACATGTGTTGTGCTTTCCATAATATATGATATGGAATAATAGTAAACACACAAGTATTGTCAATTTTGTGACATATTTGCTCAGAAATGGCTGTGCTTATTATCTCAACAACCTTGTAGTCAGAACAGACACATAATGCCTCTCATTTTAAGAATAAAAAATGTGATTTAGAAAGTGGTTTAGCAACAGGGCCAAGACTCTAAATCAATGCTGCTGTCTTGGCTCTAATCTATTTGACCTGACAGCCTGGAGATGGTTGTAAAAGCAGTCCCCAGTTTCCAGGTGAGTTATGTTCCTAAAGATCATTTGTAGGTCAGTTTTTTTGAACTCCACATGTTTTCCCATAGAAATAGCAGGATGAATAAAGGTTATGTCTCCAATCCTGCCTGCCAAAGCCTTTAACCTGTGGTGCATCCATCCTTCAGGGATACAGAGCCTCTTACTATTAATATCTACTGGAGAATTAGTTCAGAGCTCTGACTTGGAATGTAGGGAGCACATTTCCTGTGCCCTGCCTCCTTCCACTTGAGCACCAGGGCTGAGCGTGGAGAACACTTCCAGCTTTCGACAGTGGATGGTAGCTCTGGGTGGCTGGAGGGAGAGAGGCTCTCACATGGGCGACTGAGGGCACTTGATGCAGACTCTCTGGAGAGAGCCCTGAGGCAGGTGCCTGTGTAGAACAGAGGCTGGAATGTTGTGGGGTGTGTTTGAGGAGGGGATGCTGAATGACCAGGTCGAAGCCTGTGTTGACAAAGGCAGATGGTTCTTTTTTTTTTTTTTTTAATTCTTATGTTAATCCCCATACATTACATCATTAGTTTTAGATGAAGTGTTCCATGATTCATTGTTTGTGCATAACACCCAGTGCTCCATGCAGAATGTGCCCTCCTCAATACCCACCACCTGGCTAACCCATCCTCCCACCCCCCTCCCCTCTAGAACCCTGTTTGTTTTTCAGAGTCCATCGTCTCTCATGGTTCGTCTACCCCTCTGATTTCCCCCGCTTCATTCTTCCCCTCCCGCTACCTTCTTCTTCTTCTTTTTTTTTTTTTCTTAACATATATTGCATTATTTGTTTCAGAGGTACAGATCTGAGATTCAACAGTCTTGCACAGTTCACAGCGCTTACCAGAGCACATACCCTCCCCAGTGTCTATCACCCAGTCACCCCATCCCTCCCACCCCACCCCCCACTCCAGCAACCCTCAGTTTGTTTCCTACAATTAAGAATTCCTCATATCAGTGAGATCATATGATACATGTCTTTCTCTGTTTGACTTATTTCACTCAACATAATACCCTCCAGTTCCATCCACGTCATTGCAAATGGCAAGATCTCATTCCTTTTGATGGCTGCATAATATTCCATTGTATATATATACCACCTCTTCTTTATCCATTCATCTGTCGATGGACATCTTGGCTCTTTCCACAGTTTGGCTATTGTGGACATTGCAAGGCAGATGGTTCTTAAAGTGGTAGACCCCGGCAATGGGAGGACAGTCAGACTGTGCAAGCTCCTTGTAACAGCTCCTTAATGAGATCCACAGAAAGCACAAAGTTGCTTTTGTGGATTTTTCCCTCTCCACTTCAGCTTATTCAATAAACTGGCTGCATTTGCTTACATTTCCTTGTTGATTTTATAAAGTATATTGTCACTGAAATGGAAAATTAATATTGAAAAGTACCAAGAAAAATGTAAAAAATCACATAATCCCTTTTATCCAGAGATAAGCATTATTAGTTTAAAGGTTTTAATCAGAATTAGGGAAAATATTTCAGACATGACTCCAAAAACCATTCCATAAACTTCTCAGTAAGGAGGTCTGGGGTCCAAGCTTCAATAGTAATTTAAATTTCCTATCATTTTCCCAGATTAGGTCATGTTTAGACTATCTCCAGTCTTTATTCTCTTATTTAATACATTGGACCATGTAATTTTCCCCCGGACTTTGTTATTGTTTTGTCACCTTTTCTCAAATTGTTATGTAAGAACTATCGAACAATGGAAGAAGATTCAAAGTCAAAAAGCCTGAGCTAAATTAACACAATACTTAACAGTGAATGAGGACATGTGCTTATTTATCCATGTCCTTGCCAACACTAGGATGTATCAATTTTTTTTCTATATATTGGCCCACCTGATAAAGGGAAAATGTTTCATATTGTTATTTCTAATTAAGGTTGAGTTTGTTTTCCATGTGTTTATAGGACACGTGCCCCTCTGAGAGGTATGAAAAAGAGTTGAGATTTGAAACCAGAGATATGAAGGGTATGCAGGTAGCAGTGGATGTCTTAAGTACTGATGAGGGCTTAGTTCATCATGGGCATCACTGGCAAGGGTGTGTGTGTGTGTGTATGTCTGTGTGTATGTGTGTGTGTGCGTGTACGTGTGTGTACCTACACATTGTAAGGGAGGGAGTTTCTATGTAATCAGCATAAATATAAGGTTCCTGAAGTGGTGGGGAATTCCATGTAGGGGCTGAACATCTGAAGTCATACCTGTGGGTCCCCCAGTCCCTCATATCCAATAGTAAAAAGTCCCTGGGAGGGTGGACAGGCAGGAGTTTTTTTTTTTTTTAAGATTTTATTTATTTGCGAGAGAGAGAATGAGAGACAGAGAACATGAGAGGGAGGAGGGTCAGAGGGAGAAGCAGACTCCCTGCTGAGCAGGGAGCCTGATGTGGGACTCGATCCCGGGACTCCAGGATCATGACCTGAGCCGAAGGCAGTCGCTTAACCAACTGAGCCACCCAGGCGCCTGACAGGCAGGAGTTTTAATGAAAACAAAAAAAATCACCCTTTCCTAACTACTAATGATGGATCTATACTTAATCTTAGTTTATTCATCTGTAAAATGGGGATAATAATAGTGTTCCATCTCGTTGGGCTATTGTGAATATTAACTGAGATAAGACATGTAAAATCATTAGCCCAGTGCCTAGAATATGGTAAACTCTCAATAAATGTTAGCTTTTGTTATTTATTTTTTGTTCACAAAATAAGGGGATGAACTAAGCAATCTCTAAGGATTCTGCCAGAGCTACAGATCCAGATGCAAGATATTGAAAATGTATAGGTGTCCTTATTTGATCCACAAGTAAAGAAAAATTGAATACATGACAGCTTTAGAGCAAAAATGAGCTGGGTAATTGCTCCCAATTTAAGCTGTATCTTCAGGAAAATGAATTGGGTAGATTGTCATACATGCAGCGTAACCTGTAAGAAGTGGCTCTTACCCAGTCAAAGACACAATCAAACCACCAGAATAGAGCTCACCACATTTAAGGTCATCTATTTAGCTAAGCTTACACTTTTACTGAGGAAGACAGAAAAGTTGGTCAAAGCCTTGCGAGTAAATTCTATAGAACATGAAGAACAGTTATCAACTGTCACTCTTTTCAGACTTTTCTGAAAATCAGCAATTCTTATGTAGAAGTCAAATGTAAATATTTGCAGTAACGTTTGAAAAAAAATAAAAAAGCAAACTTATCAGGGTTAGAGCTGGTAACCTGTTGATATTTAGTCTTCCAAACAAGTCGTTGTAAGCTCAGCTCAGTATATTTAAATATTGAGCATAATAATTTTCCTACTTTAGAGGAATTTTGACATCCAGAGTTATTTATTTGACACTGGGAAACAAAATCCCTGATCCTAAAGGAACTGCCTGATAAATTTAGAATCCAGAATCCTGGAGTTTAAAGGGGCTTAGAGAGCTAATCTTTTCTATCATATTCCTAACAATGATTTGATCTCCCATTAAATCCTACTGAGAGTTGTGGTCAGTGTTACAGGTGCTCATTGAAACTTTTGACATCCCTCTCCTTTCAGGCGCTTGGGGGTTTTACATTCCCCCATTTCCTTAAAATTAGACATAGTCATAGACTTGCTTTGGCCAATGAAGTTTAAGTGGAAATTATGTGAACCACCTCCAGACAGGAACATTTCAGAGCCAATTTGAGATCCAAGCTGTTTCTTTGCTGTGATGACTGCTGGAGACCTGTGTTTGGATGGCAGTTTCATAGGATGGTGGAACCTCTGCTCTCTGGGGTCTCTGTGTGCTACAGTAAGCAGGGCCCCTGGCATTGGACAGGTAGTTAAATAGGAAATACATTTTAGTGTGTATGCTGCTGAGATTTGGGGGTTCTCTGTTGCGGTGGCACAAAACTAAACTAACCTGATCTGTACTTTACAAAACTTTATGTAAGCCCCTTTTATGGCTGGATAGAAACATTATTTTAACATTACGTCTTATATGGAGCTAAAATGTGATTTAAACTGGGGCGCCTGGGTGGCTCAGATGGTTAAGCATCTGCCTTTGGCTTAGGTCATGATCCTGGGGTCCTGGGATTTAGCCCCACATCGGGTTCCTGGCTCAGTGGGGAGCTCATGCTCTCTCTCTCTGTATCTCTGTCAAATGAATAAATTTAAAAAAAATCTTTAAAAAATGTGATTTAATCCTTTTATGCCCTCTGAAACAGAAGAATTGCCACTTCTGTTCTTCCACATGATAATCCTTCAAATATCAGAACATAAATTTTATGTTCCCCATAAGTTCTCTATCTGCAAAGAAATGCTATTTGTCTATTGACACATAGTTTCTTGACTTTTCACCATTCTGGTTATTCTCTGGATAACTTTTCTTTTTCCAATGTCCCATTCAAATGTAATGTCTAGAACTTACTACAATTCTTACCAAATTAGATACTTCAGGGAGATATCATCGCTTAGCTTTTCTGAGGTTTGTGATGATGGTGGATTATGATTATTTATTACAAGTACATTATTTTAGACTAGGTTTAGGGTGTCATTTTTAGACAGGTTCCAACATTGGGCTTGGTTCAGGAAGGGTTTAAATTCCACATATGAGTGAAATCATGATATTTGTCTTTGTCTGACTGACTTATTTCACTTAGCATAATATTCCTTAGCTCCATCCATGTCCTTGCAAATGGCAAGATTTCATTTTTTATGAATAATATTCCATTTTACATTTTTGTGAATAATATTCCATTGTACATTTATACCACATCTTTATCCATTCATCAATGGACACTTTGGTTGATTCTGCATCTTGGCTATTTTAAATAATGCTGCAGTAACCATAGGGCTATATATATCTTTTTGAATTTGTGTTTTTATTTTCTTTGAGTAAATACCCAGAAGTGGAATTGCTTGATTATGTGGTAATTCTATTTTTAATATTTTAAGGAACGTCTATACTATTTTCCATAGTGTTTGCACCAATTTACATTCCCACAGTGCAGGAGGATTCCCTTTTCTCCACATCTTTGCCAACATTGTTCCTTCTTTTTTTTTTTTTAAATTTTTATTATCATATAATGTATTATTTGTTTCAGGGGTACAGGTCTGTGAGTCATCAGTCTTACACAATTCACAGTGCTCACCATAGTACATACCCTCCCCAGTGTCCATCACCCAGCCACCCCATCCCTCCCACCCCCCTCCACTCCAGCAACCTTCAGTTTGTTTCCTGATATTAAGAGTCTCTTATGGTTTGTCTCCCTCTCCAGTTTTGTCTTGTTTCATTTTCCCCTCCCTTCCCCTATGGTCCTCTGTCTTGGTTCTCATATTCTTCATATCAGTGAGATCATATGATACTTACCTTTCTCTGATTGACTTATTTCGCTTAGCATAATACCATCTAGTTCCATCCACGTCACTGCAAATGGCAAGATTTCATTTTTTGATGGCTGCATAATATTCCATTATATATATATGGAATATATATATATATATATATATATATATATATATATATATATATATA